>NW_027492284.1:477500-495099 GCF_021521415.1 Bidens hawaiensis
GAAAAAAAATATATTGGAATAAACGAAATAGGTAAAAAACTCCCTCGATGGTCATACAAATTAATCAACGAGTTGGAACAATATTTTATAAAACGACGAAAAGAACAAGGCATAATGCAAGGGCTGGATCACCAGCTTCGAACAAGAAAATTTAAACATATAGCATTTTTAACTCGTTCCACACGAAGTTTTAAGAAGTCTAATTTCAAGAATTTTAATCTTTTTAAAAAATTTAATAGAGTTCGGGTTTTATAAGTTATTTGGAAGAACCAGATTTTCGTCGAGCCTTAATCAAAACCTCTAGCCATCTTCAAAGGCGTAAAATGGTTATTTGGGGACCGTCTCAAGGAAATCCCCATTCCCCGCTTTTTTTGGAAAAAACGGAAGATTTTCCTTTTCCTATATCTGACCTAATGAAACTTTTTTTTTAGTAGAGATTGGTTGGGCAAAAAGTCAGAATTCGAGATTTTAAATCAACAATTCCAAATAAAAAAAACGACCAGGAAGACGCAATAGAATTCTGGGAGAACATTCCATATGCACAAAAAACGACGAGGAGTCGGATTTTCGAACTTGTTTCCGAATGAGCAGACAATTGTTCATGCGTATAGCAAGTGATTTAGAGGCACGGTATCCCTTTTTTCAACAAAGGGAGGATGCTAGGGGTCTCCCCGGTTTTACCCCTCTTCAAAAATGCACGGCTGCTATCCGTCAATTAGCGTACGGCATCTCGTCGGACGCTTTGGATGAGTATTTACAGATGTCGAAAAGGGTTGCACGTGAATCCCTTCATTTTTTCTGCCAAGGTAAAAAACATTAATTTTACTTTTTATTAAATATTTATTACATTTTGTAATATATATTATATGTTTATAGATTATTTTATATACGTAGGAGTCATATCGATTTACGCTCGGAGATATCTGCGTAAACCTACAATGTATGACATCCAACGCATATATGAGGTGCACGCAGAAAAACATGGTTTTCCTGGGATGCTAGGTAACATCGATTGTACGCATGTTGGATGGGCTATGTGTCCAACGGCCTGGCGAGGTCAGTTCCACCGTGGTGATCATGAAGGGCCGACCCTTATACTTTATTGGACTCGGGAGAGGATAACGGACGTCGTCTACACGTGTCTGATCCTACACAACATGACGTTAGAAGACGAGGGCAAAGTTATCTGCCAAAACTACCAAGGTGACATTCCGCCACAACCGTCCACAATCAGTGATCAACAAAGACTTCATAACATAGCAAATATCAAGAGCCGTGAGATACACGGGGATCTTCGACATGAGTTGGTTGAACATTTGTGGGCGAGGCGACCCGATGATCTTGTATTAGATTAGTGTTATTATTAAGTATTATTGTTTGTTTAATTTTTAGTATGTTTTTTTTTGTAATTTGAATTTTAAAAAAAATGTGTGTTTTTTTAATAATTTATAAGTTTTTTTAATAATACGTTGTTTGAATATATTTATAAAAAAATAAAAAATAAATTCGCTGGAGCACCTGCTGGAGCCCCTCCACACCAGGGCCAGGGGCTCCAACGGGGGCTCCAACACCTCCCTTATCCAGTTTCTCTCTCTGCCACACGTCATAATATTATTGGCTGGAGCCCCCACTAAAGCCCCCACATTAGAGCCTCACACCCCTCAGCCTTAACAACTCCCTGCAAAAAGGCGCCATCAAAGACAGACAGACTCATTACAATTACAGAGAGAGAGAACAAGTTCTAGTTTCTCTCTCTACCTATACATACACCATAACTGTATATATATATATATATATATATATTATATACCTCGATTGCTGGATACTCAGATTCTCTCCTTACGGCCGCCGGAAAAGAAGCGATCAATCAATGCAGGTAAATATAGTTATTAATAATTGTAATTGGATAATTGACTTTATTATTTTGCATTGTGATCGGATGTTAATTCATTGTGTGATATAAGTTTTGATCTGTAATTCGATATTCCATTGTGTGAAATAACTTTTGATCGGATATCCACACGCCTTCATTCTTTTGCTTTCGATACATTTGGGTTCAGAAAAGGTCGTGCACAGTAACTCCGAAGAACGATAATTACGTTTTCAGTTCAAAAGGGGTGGCGGAAGCTTGCTCTGTATTGTAATTGGATCATTTTATTATAATATAAATTTTAATCCGAAAAAGAAATTGTGTTATGTTTTCGATTTTCTTCAACTTGAACTCGGTTCAACTCGAACAACTCGTTTAAGTCAGATTTTCACTGTTTTTCACTGATTTTTGTTTTGTTTTTTTACGCATTTTTTATGTTTTTCACGGAGATACCAGGATGACGAGGATTAAATAATTGGTATGTCTAAAATGTTAAAGAATAAGTATTAATTTTTGAAATACTTTAGTATTTAACATGTAGTCTTTTGATCTATGTTGATATTTATGTATTTTCACATTTTGTTATAAATATTAGTAAACTTATTATTATGGTATTTGACATATATATCCTAAGAAGTTGGTCTAGTGGTAGGAGGCTTGTCCTCCCTTAGTGGCGACGCATGTTCGATTCTCACTTCGATCAGTTCGAAGGATATCTGGGTGATGGGACGAATCAGGGTTTTAATCCCGGGTTCAAACCTGACTGGGGGCGAGGGTTTACGGATTCTATCTGGTTCTTGCGCATCAGGGGGTATGGTCTCACAGCGGTCGAGAAGTCGACCTTGGACATAGCCCCGAAAGAGTATGTTTACACATGACGTTATTTGTCGTTCAAAAAATAATTTGGCATATATATAATTTCTTGAATTTTAGTTTTTTTTAATAATTATCATGTCTCGGTACTCCCCGAGTGCTCCCCGCCAAGGTCCCGCAATTCACCAATCAACCAATCACACGGTGTCTAGCGAGTTTTGCACCATTGGTATGAAGTAATTGTTTTTCTTTTTCGTGAAGTTTCTGCAGCAAATAATGTCGAAAGTAACCGGAGATAATGATTTATCTGTTGCGTTTGGTTGAATTCATACTTTATTTAGGTTAAGTTTATATTCTATGGAACCTTAGCACATGGTATGTTATTGCAACTGTGAGTTAAAAGGCCTTTTGTATTATTATGCTTTATGATGCTATTTAAGGCAGAGGACTGTTTTTAGCTAAACAATGAATGGCTCATTTCAAATTTTGAAATACTTGCCGTTTGATCGATCTGATTTCTTAGATGTTTATGCTTTTTGTAGGATTTGGATCGCATTCATTTGATCTTCGTCACTTGAATTCATTCAGTTTTGAGGAACCTGTTAAATTGATGTCGATGATTGATTGCTCTTGTATGAAAATCACTTGTTGAATAAAGTCACATTCAAGGCGGAATTGTACACGCTGCGTTTGATATAAGTTATAGTTTTGAGTAGAAGCATTATGGATTTCTTTGAAGGACTTACATATGAGCATGTCAATTTCATTTTTTCTGAAGTTACATATCCTCAGGTAAATCAATATTATTTTGTAATTTCTTCATTATGATTTTTGTGATCCGCAAAGTACATATATATAGATTTTTATGTGTTTTTCACTAACTAGTTTCTGCTTTAACCTCTTGAAAGCCATCTATTCATCTAACTATATTTTACCTAATCACATCGGTTCACAGGGTATTGGTGGGCCCATGAGTTTTCAAGTGACGGATTCTCATGGTTATAAAATAGTAAAAAACAACAATTTCGAAAACAAGTGTTGATCAACCTTGAAGAACATCTATATTAGAAAAAGTTATGTTTTTTACTGTTTGATCAGCTTCTAATTTGTCACTTGTCTATACAGGAGAGCACGCAATCTACAATAAACACCAATGCATACAAGTTCGCATATTTTGAACCTGGAAGCTTATCATATTATGATTATTGTGATGCTTATGCAATTAACGATGAAACATTTGGGAACAATGGTTATATCAGACAAATGGAAAATCCTTCAACCATGACTAATGAAACTACATCTGTACATATGCAACAAGATGGTCATCCAAACTCAAATCCCATTGCTGATATGGCAGCAGACTGTGAGTATTGATTTCTTTCCCCTGTTACAAAATTAAAAGGTTGAAAATTTCAAATCCTAAACTAACATACTTTGCATATGCAATATGCAAACTTTCAGGTCCACAAAGTAATCATAACCATGGAGATTTTCAGGTCTAAAGCTTTCTAACTATATTTTGATAACCAACTAATTATTTGAAGATTTTGTGTAAATAACAAGCTTAGATGTGTATATTGTACAGGTTGTGTGGGAAGACAATGTTGATCCTGATAACATGACTTATGAGGTTTGATGTGTTTTATCAATATTAGTTGTAATTTTTATTTTCTGAAATAAATGCTTTAAGATTTGTTACAAACGATGCTTAAAAATTTCAGGAACTGCTCGAGTTAGGTGAGGTAGTTGGAAGTCAAAGCCGGGGTCTATCTCAAGAGGCTATTTCCATGCTCCCGGTTTCAAAGTTCAAGTGTGGTTTCTTCTGGAGAAAAAAATCAAAAAATGAGAGGTAACTAAACGAGTCAAACAGGTTGTAATCAAGATAAACGAGTCAAACGGGTTGCAATCAAGATAAACGTGTCAAACAGGTTGTAACAAGATAAACGCGTCAAACGAATTGTAATCAAGATTAACGAGTCAAACGGGTTGTAATCAAGATTAACGAGTCAAACAGGTTGTAATAAAGATAAACGAGTCAAACGGGTTGTAATAAAGATACACGGGTCAAACAGGTTGTGATCAGGATAAACGAGTCGAACAGGTAGGTGGATCTGTCTAACACAATTCCAAATTGGACTTGCAGGTGTGTGATCTGTCAAATGGAATATAAACGAGGCGAACGCCAACTCACTCTTCCTTGCAAGCATATATATCATGTTGGTTGTGGTAGTCAATGGCTTAGCATCAACAAGGTAAACCCACTTCATAAGTTTTTTTATTAATAATATTTTCCACTTTTATAACTGTATTTGTAACTTTCAGGCGTGCCCGATTTGTTACAAGGAAGTGATTGTTCATACTCCAAAACATTCACAAAGATTTTGTAAGTGAACATGTAATAGCAGGGTGGTTTGTTTAATTATTCACTAATTAATACCACTGTCTTATTTTTTAACCTTACTTCTATCTTAGTTTGGTAGGGTGATTATCTTGTGTGTTAAATAAGTTTTACAGACTTATAGTTTGCTTTACTTCCATTATGGCACTTGAATGAGTTTAATATGAAGTACATGTATACATTATTACATACATACATTCATCCATACATACATACATACATACATACATATTATAACAACCAATCCTTCATACAGACTTCATAGATCACACGCATTCTTAATTACTTCCACTTGAGCACGTTTAACTATGCAGTTCTCTCTCCTTTAGCCTTTATGCTCAAAATGCGTTGGTGATATTTGAGATCATACCTTGACAACAAATTTGACATCTATAGTGTGGTATTTGTTAAGGGTGTTGTAGTGGCCTAACAACTTGATTATCAAAAAGAAATCAACAAACAATAGATAGAACACACATAACCTTGTTTATGACAGGTTTAATACTCAAGCCTTGCTTTTTAAGCCTAATGCAATGAGCAAAAGTCCCAAATAATCATATCTTAAACCGGCTTTAATCAGTTCTAACTTGTAAGTGTTCCACGGCGGATATCTGAACCAAAAGTCTACTAGATAGCCCCTCATCACAACCGCCTTCTCGTGACTGAAATTATCAAACGAGTATTTTCCGTGATATCTTCCAAACCCACTCCCTCCTACTCCGCCAAACGGCAGTGCATCGATTACGTACTGCATTTATTATTATTTTTTTAAAATAAGGTTAATTTCATTAGTTAATTTCATTAAAGTATTATGAAAAATGTTTTGGCTGAAAACTTACTTGAAGGATAGCATCATTGAACATAAGGCTTCCTGATGATGTCTCAGAAACCAATCTTTTTTGGAGATTTTTGTTTTCTGTGAAGGCATATAGAGCTAGTGGACTGGGCCTTGTCTTTATGAAGTCAATGCTGTCTTCAATACTCTCCAACTGCATACAAAAGTATTAGTTACTGCATTAATATATGTACTAGAAGCTAATGCATCACACTTTGGGGACAGTTTCCTAACCGTGATAACCGGAAGCAATGGACCAAAGATTTCTTCTGTCATGATTGCAGCATCGAGCGGAGGATCAACCAATATTGTAGGCTCAATAAACCTACATTGCCATTTAACATTTAAGGATCATGACCATTTAACATATAACCAATTTTAAGTAGATAACTACGACAACGACAAAAACAAACCAACCAAAATAACGGACTTACAAGCTTTCTTCATCTAACCGACCACCATAAACGACCGAAGATTTGACCATGGGCTCATCCAAGAGACTCTTCAATCTTGAGAAATGCTTCTTGTTAACAATCTTAGACATACTATGAGATCCATTTGGATCATCTCCATAACTTTGCTTGATATATCTTTTAAATGATTCCAGCTAAAACATAAAGCCATTTATATTCATATTAATTACCAAAAGAGACCACATTTTGTACAGTAATATTTAAAATAAAAAAAAATTTTGTTACCAGATTTGGGAGGTACTTTTTCTCTGTTAGAACATAATCAATTCCAATGCAAGCTTGCCCAGCACACACTCCAAATTTACCCCAAATTATTCTTTTTGCTGCCATCTATAAATGGAAAATATAATAGAACAATAAATGAACTTTTTTTTTAACTTTTTATAAATTTATAATCAACTATATAAGTATATAAAATGGAAATTACATTATGGTCCCTGGAACTAGAAAATGAATCAACCACAGCAGGACATTTGCCACCCAACTCCAAGGACACAGGAGTCAAATGTTGTCCAGCAGCTGACATGACAATTCTACCCACCCGTGCACTCCCTGTAATATAATTCAAGTCACAACTAGTCCGTATTAGAACGCGTTCGTTTTGCCATCTCTACTTGAACGCGTTACACGCGCTAACTAAATGTAATGTATAAAGTATTAATATTCAAAAAGTTGAGAAAAGTGTAAACCCGTGAAGAAAATTTTATCAAATTTGTATCGAAGGAGTCTTTCACCCTGATCTGGTCCACCTTCAACAACCTTAACCGCGGAATTATCAAGGTAGTCATGGATTGTTTTAGTGAGAAGTGAAGCACATGCAGGAGCTAAATCTGATGGCTTTAAAACGACTGCATTCCCTGCGGCTAATGCCCCGATCAATGGTTCCAATGATAGCCCTACATGCGTGAAATGATTAGAAACGTATGAAATTGTGAGTTGTATTTATAAAATGTTTTTGACACAATAGGGATTCGAGGTTGTAGGATAATGTATGTGGGTTCATCAGGGTCATCTTAGTCAGCTACTTAAGGTGTTGTTTGTTTTTTCGGAGGTAAAATGTCTGCAGTCTGCAGACCACGTTTGCATATATCTGTAGAGGATGTGGACCAAATCTTTGTAGTCTGCAAGAAGAAAGACTGTTTGTTTTATAACGTCTGTCGACTGCTAAAATAATTGGTGGTGGTGTATGAATTGTGGTAGTGGGTGATATTATATTTGTAGATATATGGATAGTCATAGTGGTCGTGGACAGTGATGGTTATGGACACTGATAGTGGTAGTGGATGGTGGTGGTGATGGACGATTGGTAGTAGACGATGGTGAACGGTGGTGGTGGAGAATAGTGGGTGGTGGTGGTGGTCAGCGGTGGTGGTGGCCGACGGTGTGTGGTGGTGGTGGTGGGTGGGGGAAGGTGGTGGTGGCGGACGATGGGTGGTAGGTAGGGATGAGCAAAATCGGTACCGATTTGGTACCGTTTGTACCGAATCGATACCAAAGTTTTAAGTTTCGGGATCGGTACGGTACCGGTATTCCCGATTTTTTACCCTCGGTACCGATATTATCCCGGTAGCGAACCGAATATTTCGATACCGGTACGGTACCGTGCTCATCCCTAGTGGTAGGTGGTGGTGGTGGTGGGTATTGGTAGGGTGTGAAGAAATTTGAAAAATCTTATTTTTTAAAATCATAAAAGCATCTTCCAGGTTTTGTTTTGTTTTTTTTAAATCAATTGTCTTTAGAGGCTGATGTAAACCTATTACCTTTTAAAAAAAACAAATATAACCTTAGTAAGGAAAAAAAAACAGAATAGTTTTTGTTGGATTTTGTATAAACGGAAATAAATATATATGTTTGGATGCTAATAAAGTAGTTTAAATACATCTTATTGAATACTTGGGTCATCTCCACACACACTGTCAGGGGTAATTTATGGAATAAAGTTAACGTTGGGGGGGTAGTGGAGTACCAATTGGGAAGTTCCAAGATGAGATGATGAGGACAACACCAAGTGTGCATCGCCAGGGAATGCAGCTATGGGCAATCTGACCTGTTTAACAAATTATTATTGAAATTATGATTAGATGATTTTGAGATATTCTCTCTTATTTTTTTTTATTTTTTTTTTTATAAAAAAAAACTCAAAGCCACAAAAGTAGAAGGGTAGGAACTAGGATAGAAAGCAGGTAGGTCGTTGCTCGTGCACGCTTTTTAAGAAATTTGTAACCTCTACTCCGAGTTCACTTATTATTTGGAAAATATATATATATATTTTTTTCATTTCTTTTCATTTTTATATTTTCTTTCAACCAATTTCTTTTCAAATTAAAAAAAAAAACATTTTCTTGTATCTTACCGCTTTATGGGAAAATTTTTAAAATGGACCTAATTTGAAAAGAGATTCTGCTTTTTTCTTTTAAATTTTAGAATTCCAAAAATGTCTCAATCTAACTCATCTTTGACAATGTGTTAGAAATCTAACACGTCTTTAGAATTCTAAAACTTGGAGGACAAAAGTGAAATCTCTTTACAAAGTAAGTCCATTTTGAGAATTTTCCTTTTATTTATTCTTATTTCCCTTCCCATTTCATTTTTTCCTCTCTAAAAAAAATTTTAACTTTGGAATATAATAATTGTTTTTTCTTTCCTTTCATTTCATTTTTTTTTTTCATCCTTAAATGAAACGGGGAACAGAGTGTTACAATTTAGGTTTTATAATGAGACAATAACAGTTTACATAAAACAAGATGACAATTTAGGAATTTAGGGTATGGGGTTAAGGAAAGTAATAAAAGCACGATTAATTATTTTGAGATTAAATACTTTTATTTATAGATAGCTAAAATATAGAGGTGCACGAAGAAACTTTTATAGTTTGAGGGTTCGGGTTTATATAAACAAGTTTGGACCATTTTTTAGGTCGAACCCACCGACATGTTTAACTAAGAGATGAAGTGTTCACGCCAAGCCGACTCACATATAAACCTATTTAACCCGTTAAGAAAATTCACCTAAACATGTTATGTTTATGTTATCCCAGAACATGTGTCGTATGTGAACTTTATCAAGAAGTAAAAGAGTACCTTTTTAGCAGCCATCCATTGCTTCAAATTTTCAAGAGCATTATTTACAGATTTCACCCCTGTTCCAATCTGCATCATTTGGATCCAAGTTTTGTTTTACATTTCACACGCCATTCAAGATTCAAAAGTGAATTATCATTCTTGTTTGTTGACTATTCAAGGTCAAAATAAATCACATTTTTTTTTTGGAACGGCAAATTTCATTAACACAAATAGCAAGAAGCTAGAAACCGAACAAAAGAAAACAAGATTACAACATAAAATTACACCAATCTTTCCACAACAAATTTTTGAAAGACGAACGATTTTTTATCCAAAGAAATCTCAACGATTTAATGTCCTCAACAGTTTTGGCGAAACAAGCCGTCTTATTTGAGAAGATGACATCGTTTCTAGTCTTCCAAATGCATCAACACGTTGTCAGAATGATACCGTATAAAACCTTGTTTTTTTTCCCAAATTAGTAGTTTCAAAATAAATCACATGATTGGTTATATTTATATATCAAAATAAGTGTAAAACTAGCGTAACACATTTCAGTCACTTTAAAACTGATTTTGCTAGTTCAAGTTTTTTTATTAATTTCGTTTCAACTACTTTATCGAGATACAAAATATAGACGAAAAAAAATAAAATTTATGACAACAATTCTCCTAGACCCCTCCAGTTTCAGCCGTATTTTTTGAAACAACCATTCCAAACAAGCAAGTGCGTGGCGCACACACATATATATAGAAAATCTAGCTAGATCATTTTCGACTTGAATTAGAAAAAAAAAACGAGTTGTTAATAATTCAAACTTAACGGGTTATGTATAATATTACCTCATCTCTATAAGCTTCAACATGATGCTTGCCAAGATCTTGTTTAAGAGCCATGGTAATATCATCTTCTTTATCTTCAAGAATACGCCGTAACCCCTGGAGTTGTTTGATCCTCCATGACGATTCCTTCGTTTTCCCAGAATTAAAAGTTTCCCTTAATTCCTTCAAATCTGCTTCCAGATGATCATTCATCATTTTTTTAATGAATTTGGACACACAAAGGTGGAGGAATGTGTTATAGGCAGATGGAATTTATAGAAAGAAGTTGGAACTTGGTAGAGGATGATGTAACACTTTTATGAATACTTCAACCACCAAATTAAGTGTCTTGACTCATTTTACTTTGGATGGTGTCATGGTGGTTAACTTAAAAGATTTATTTCACAGTATACTAGACAGGTGTTCGCTTGATGCAACGGGTATTTGCAAGCACGACATACGACGAGTATAAGCATGTACTAGTTAGGTAAAAATCATTATTTTTGTATAATTAAAACCTGCCATGCAATAGTCTTCATTATCCTCTACAACTTTTGTACCTCGTCAAAACCGCTATATAAAGACCATGGACCATCATTCTTTAACTATACTTTGCAATAAAACCACACACATATAAAAGTGCTATACCATAGGCGAGGAGAAATCAAGTTTACTGACTCGTCTTGAGGATTAGTCAAGACTACGAATTTGCACTTAGGGGTTGACGGGTTGTTTAGTATCCTTTTAATGATTCCATTAAGAGGCTACATGCCTACCTCTGGATCGGTTAGAGGTAAAGTGGGTTTGGTTCACTAAAAAAACATTTTTTAATGGTTATATGAGGCATTTTAATGGGTAAAATTTCAAAAACATACTGAATGATTAAAATGCTACCTCTTAATCATTTAGACATTTTAACACAAAATTGTCAAATAACCCTTTAGAGATTAAATGCTATGATATATTAAGTATCCAAGATAAGTCCCTAGATATTCGGCCTGATATAGGATTTATAAGATATAATTTCACCATCATTTCAAAATATAATAAAAGAAAGAACTAAAGAACTTTATTTTGAAGATAAAGTTGTTAAGAATATTTGAATTAGTGTTATGGCAATAGAAAGGATTAAAAGAATTTAACTTTTAAAGAGATGCAAACCTACAAACTTACAAAAACAAAATAGTTACGTTGTTAAACTTTAGGGTGAGTGTAAACTGTAAAGGTGAGGCGATGAGGGACGATATTAAGGTGGACCCACCCCCCCCCCCCCCCCCAAAAAAAAAAAAGAGGGGGGGGGGTGTTTTTGTCGCATGTTGTGTTTGTTGGTTTATTATCGGGAAAATCCCCTAAATAGCCATTTTGAGGAGAGAAAATGGGAAATAGCCCAAAATTCCTACATATTTCCAAAATAGCCCATTAAATTTGGATTGAAGCGACGAGATCTGTCGAAATAGTTAAACCAATAGAAGTCTGACAAGTGTAACTTTTTTTGAAAATCTGACGATTTATTTGGGGGACCAGTCCATATTTTCCACTAAATGTTCTTATAATAAAACACTCTTGTCCGACGGTATAATAATGTTTCCTACCGGATCCCTTCAAATTCCAAAAACTTAGGAAATTGTGTCTTCAAACTCAGTCTTTCAAGACGCATTTCGGGTGAATTTGTACCAAGAAGACAATCTAGTATTTTATTTCTTATGTGTTGAAATCTAGTCCACACCTACGAAATTAATTTTTAGTCCTTCCACACTGACAATATTTTATGAGATTCCGTCTACTCCGACATAATCGTCCAATGAATATACATGTGTTTATCTTCGTCTTCCTCTTTCATACCACCCTAACCCTAAACCTTTAATGAACAATCAGGCTCATACCACCCTAAGCAGTCAACTTCCATAGAATTTGATAATGTTGTTGTTTGTTATGGTTATAATCGGCAAACCGGTAATGGAAGCTATGATTATGTTTCAATAAACTGTAAACGAACACATATCCATAACCTCCACTTGATCTCCCCTCTTAAACTTCATGGTTTTGATTCAAGAATTATAATTGATTGTTGAAGAGATGTGAATTATTGAGCAAGATGATACTATACTTATAATGTAAAATATGGACGGACACAAAAGAGTTGAACTAAATTATCATCTCCTTAGTACAAATTTAACAGATTTGTGTCATGAAAGACAAAGTTGAAAGGCACATTTTTCCATGTGTTCAAAACTTGAAGGGGTCATGTGGGAATCTTTAATAAATCGTCTGGCAAGACAACTTTTAATAATAAGATTTTGTGAAAAAATATGTACCGGTCCCTCAATATTTACAAAATTGTGGTCTTCTTGGTACAAATTCACCCGAAATGCGTTTTGAAAGACTGAGTTTGAAGGCACAATTTCCCAAGTTTTGGAATTTGAATGGATCCGGTAGAAAACATTATTATACCGTTGGACAAGACTGTTTTATTAGAAGAACATTTAGTGGAAATTATGGACTGGTCCCCCAACATTTTCAACTAAATCGTCGGATTTTCAAAAAAAAATACACTTGTCAGACTTCTATTGGTTTAAAGATTTCGCCAGATCTCGTCGCCCCAATCCAAATTTAATTGGCTATTTTGGGAATATGTAGGGATTTTGGGCTATTTCTCATTTCTCTCTCCTCAAAATGGCTATTCAGAGAATTTTCCCTTATTATTATTATTATTTTGTGTTTGATAAAAAATGGTTCAAATAAAAATAAGGAGTTTCTTAGGAATGATAAGAATCAATAAAATTTTGAAATGTGACATTACAATTTATGGTGAAAGAACAATATAGGAAACTATGTCGGTTATAATTGTGAAAGAGCAATTATAAGAAACTATGTCGGATTTTATAATTTAAATCTCAACCATTGATTAACATGATCTAATATATAAATTATTTATAGTCTTCCTAGAAAACTATTTATTTTTATGATAACCCTCCCTGTGTGTTATATATATGTATATATATATATATATATATATATATATATATATATTGGGCTACAACACCATTGCACTCCTAAAACAAAAATCACACGTTTGCTGATTGGACGTCAAATGTTACAAATCGCTCCATTTTGTGGCCTCTCTACTATATGTAGCTTAAGTGGATGTGTGTTTGGGAAAGAAATAAAAAGAAAAATTATTAATCCAAAAGAATAATTGACAAGGCTATAAAGGAAAAAAAGTTGTTCTACTAGCAGAGTGAGTTAATAAAGCCTGTAAGGCCATGTGTAGTGGAGCGGCTACAGTTGTTGGCGAATTGTGACATGTGGCGCCCAGTCAGCATGGAGTGGAAATTTATTTTTGTGGTGTAGGGCTACAAGTTGGGCCCACAGTGTGTTTTTTTATTATTTTCTTTTTATAATTAAACTAATTAAATAAAAACCAATTTATTTAAATAATTAAATAAAAATGTATTAAAATTAAAAATAAATAAATAAAATACATAAACTAAAAAAAATACACGAATAATAAAAATAAATTATAATAAAAAAAACACACCAAAATAAAAATACACATAAAATTTTCTATAAAAAACTAATCTATTCGTCTTCGTCCCCGCCCTTGTCATTGTCCTCCTCCTCGTCTTCGTCCTCGTACTCGTCTTCGTCCTCCTCAACGGGACGATTATCCCACACGTGTTGAACCAAATCCGCCTTCAGTTGGTTATGTATATCACTTGATGTGAGCTGGTGAATGTTATACGTTCGTTGGTCTTGGGTTGGTTCAGGGAACTGTTCTGGAACGCTTCCTGGTATATAATGTTGACATATTGTTTTTACCTCGTCTTCTAAAATCATATTATGCAATATGATACACGTATACATGGCATCGCTCATTTTTGCCAACGTCCATACACGACAAGGGTTTTTCACATAATGCCAACGTTTGTTGAGAACCCCGAAACACCTCTCGATATCCTTTCTCGCGGACTCTTTCTTCTTCTTAAAATAATCTATTTTTTCTTCGATAGGGTCTTGAAACGTCTTGACGATGATCGAGTACTCTGGATATATCTCATCTTCCAAATAGTATCCGTGACGATAGAAGGTATCGTTGGCATAAAACGGTAAGACCGGTATGCTACGGCTGATGTAATACTCTAACACGGGTGACGCATTGAGAACGTTTATGTCGACGTTGTTGGACCCGACTGAGCTGAAGTAGGCTGACCAAATCCAGAGGTCGTGTGAACAAATGGCTTGAAGACTGACCGTTGGCACTCCATGGTCACCACGAGTGTATTGACCTCGCCATGCGGTTGGACAGTTGGCCCACTCCCAATGCATGCAATCTATACTCCCGATCATGCCTGGAAATGTTTGCTTTCGTGTACATCATATATGCGAGTCAGGTCGTTTGAAGTAGAAATCCTCAGATAACGACAAGAGTATAATTGTATTATCCCTATACAAATAAATTATTAAACAATATTTATATTAAAAATAATAGTTAATACAAACAATTTAAATATTATCGATGCAAAAATTCTCCAACGCATCTCTCGTTGTTTTCTCAGCCATCTTTAAATACTCGTCATTGATATCGGTAGTGTTGTCGTTTGCGAGGGTGCGTAGAGCTGAAGTACACTTTTGGATGGCGGAGAATCCTAAATATCCTCTTGCGTCGGGTTTCTGTTGAAAATACTCATACTCCCCGCTCCATATCTCCAACGATGCGCAAAAATTAACGCTTGGGCATCCGAAAACGACGTCGAAACATAGCGTCGTTAAATGTAGGTGTGTCGTCGAAGTAGTCCCTTTATCAAACGAGCGTTCGCTTGCGTACGATCCCGAAGGATATATGACCGTCTACGTGGTGCCGTAGATGGAGCAGAGTCGGACACCATGTTATTGCAACGGCCCGAACCGCGTTCGTGACCTCTAAATGCGCTTCCGCCATTCGTCGGTGAATTTGATGAATTCTTCGACTCTCGTTTATTAATTGATCCAAAATCTCGGCAGAGTTCGTGGAATCCGGGGAACTCATTGAGTTTGAAGAAGTATGAAAATAATAAAAAATGATTGGTATTTTTATGTTTGAGTTTGTGTATGATAGGGTGAAAATAGTTTAATTGGTTTGATATTTATATTAAGTTTTTAATTTTTTTTATATTAGCCGTTACCACCCCCCCCCCCCCCCCCAACCGGTAACATTATTATTGTTATATATTATCTTTCATTCTCGCCGACGACAAACTAAACCCCGCCCCCCGCCCCAAATCGCCCAAATATCGCCGGGGGAGGGGGTGTTCTAGCCCCAAATCGCCCTTTTGTCGCCCAATCTTGCGCCCACTACGTTTGGCCTAAGAAGAGAGATATTTAGAGTAAATGAGGAAAGCATCACATGCCGATGATGTAATAAGAACCTCTATATGAGGGATGACTCAAGCATCTTTCACACTTGAATAAGCACAACTACTATATATAGGAATATAACGTAATACTCATTTTTCTCCTTTTGGTGATGCAAGGATTTCATACGACTGTGGCGTTTTCTACTGATGACGAGGGATGCCAATCCTTTTCTGTCAAGCTCTGCTAATAATGTGAGATGTGACACGCTTAAAATGACACCTTGGAATAAGCTCTAGAAGCCCTAGAGTTTTGGAGAACTTGGATGCCCTGAAGGATGTATTGGAAGACTTGAAAGATGGTTTGCACTCCCTGCATAAGACCGGATGTTGTGGAGGCGTCATGGGGGCACCGTCCTCCACATCACCCGTTAAACGATCGCTATACCACAACATTTCCGGTGCCATGGCCCATTGGCCCCCTTTTCCCATCTCTTCGTTTTACTAATGGCACCCTAAGGGCTCAAAAGGTGGGGTCCACCCCACTAAGTCACTAACAACCAATTAATTTTTTTCTTTCTTTAAAAAAAAAATCTAGTTAAACCTAGTTATCCCACAACACGTTGTTAAAGGTCGGGTGAGCTAGTTAAAGTCTACTGTCTATGTGGCAGCGACATGATGCTAATGTAACACTTTAACCTAGCCTTTGCTGGTTAAACCATAATGCACAACCTAATGATGACTTGTATTGTTTAGGAAAACGAGCGCATTTTCTTGATAAATTGAAATGTTATGTAATATGTAAAGGTAAATTGAGTTCTTATAATATAAAGATAACATAATCATCTAGCGATGAATTCTGTTTAGGTGTTTATGACTTGAATGAAGTCTAAAATAGTTTCTTTTATGATGTTATGGGGCCTTGTAGTTGGTAAAGAAGAGCATTATGTAAATTTCATGTGACTTTTTCTATATTTGGGTTGGAATACATAAGTAGCAATGTTTGTAAAATGAAACTTTAAATGGTTTGGTTAATGGAAATAACTGAACACCTCAGTTATTAAAAACTAAAAAAGCAATAACCGTTTAGTTTTGGTTATTTCGGGTTCAGTTAATATGTTATAAGCGATTAATTCAGTGTCGGTTTGGTTAATTAACCGTTAAAACCCAAACTTTTAAAGTGAACTAAATTTTTGTTGACCTTCGTTAAGAATTTTACTAAAATCAAAAACCATGGACATTATAAACAGTCAGGTTATACACATTAGTTTCAAAATATACACAAAGGATTACTAAAGAACTCAGTTTAAGTTTTAATAGATGAAGAACTAATTGTCAAAGCCACATTATAAGAGAGTAAATGCAATTTAAAGTCACTTTCATTTGAAACTAATTGAAAGTCACTGTCATTTGAAACTAATTATTAACATTTAGGTCAAACAAAAGATGGATAAATATCCTTTTGAGGCATTTGCTCGTATATTATTAGAAAAAAGATGATTGTTACCGATAAAAGTATTAGTTAATCGGTTCAATTATTTTCGGTTATTAAAATATTGTTAACCGAAAACCAAATTGAAACTTTGGTTATTCAAAAAATCAAAAAATTAACCGTTAGTTGATGCTTCAGTTCAAGTTTTTTGGTTAATTTGGTCTCGATTCGGTTAATTCAATTTTATGCTAACCCCTAATTTTGAATTTTTGACAAGCCTGTCATATTCTCTAATACAAAGGTCTAAAATGGAAAATGTACGTCTAAGAAATCATGGTACATGTCTTTAGCCGATATTTATTTAAATCCTCGTACATGTGACCCCTAACTTAATTAGCCATGGATATGACATGATCCGAATAAAGAGGGTGGTTGTTAGTGGACTTTTTAGTTTGATCGACAAATACACCCTTTCAGAAAAAAATTGAAAGTGGGTTTTTAACAGTTTAGCCGACTGTTGAAACTTGAAATTGGCCGTAACCTTATTTGTTTATTTATCATTTTT
>NW_027492285.1:0-17131 GCF_021521415.1 Bidens hawaiensis
TAACAAAGGGGAGTGGTCCCTTGTTAATAAGTTACTTCTAATAGGCTGATAGATATCATCTAATCCCATAAGAAATTGCATAAGTTTGATTAAGTGGTTGAAGTCATTAAAACTTTTTGATGCTTGGCAAGAACACAAAGGAAGTTGAACCATGGAGCCAAACTGCTTCCACATAGTGTTGAGTTTGTGATAATAGTCTGCAATAGACGTACCATTTTGCGAAAGTCCATTGATTTTCTGATGCAGATTAAAAATCACAGACCCATCCACTGTCATATGTTTCCTTCAAGTCTTCCCAAACCTCAACAGCAAGTTAGGAATATACTTTCCCAACATATAGTTCCTCACTAATAGAATTCAATATCCAAGTGAGTACTAGAGAGTTACATCTGTCCCACTGACTTGCTAAAACTAGATCATCAGTAGGTTTAACACAAGATCCAGTCACAAAACCGTATTTGTTTTGTATTTGTTTTTTACTTGTAAAACAAGTTTCATAGAATTAGCCCAAATAGAATAATTTTCAATCCTTTTTAGTTTAAAATTGACAATAGTTTAAGTACTAGAATCACTAGCATGGAGGTACAAGGGTTACTGATATCTGGCTTACTTATTAGGGTATCATTATTAACAACACCAGAACCATCAACTGAACTACTCATTTTAAACGCAAGATTTGAACACAAAAGATGCTCAAGAACTCCTGGGATGCTTAATGCAACAAATAAGCCTCTAATTAACCAACAATGCTGGTCCCCTAACCCAGCCAAATATGCCTAATGAAATATGAATTAACAATAAAACAAAAAAAAATAAAAAGGATAGAATACTCTCAAAGTAATGAACTCCACTGATGACTCGTAACCTTCACTTAGGGTTACGAAGTCACTCTTCAATATTTTAAAAGATTCAGTGACCTATAACCTTCATTAAGGGTTATAGAGTCACCCTTGAACTCCTAAAAAGGATTCGACTTTTCTTGAGCCCAACTAACAACCAAAAAAGCCATCACACGTCAAACACCAAGATCCAGAGATTAGAGCTTCGAATTATGAAAACCCTAAAACCATGAAAACAGAGTAAACTAAAGTTGCAGAAACGCGATGGATCAGAGCTTTATTGTGGCTCTAATACCATGTCGCAAACTCAAAGCCAATATTATTCAACCAGATAGAAGATTCAATACAAAGAACTCCTCACATTACAATAACAAAAGAACTAAACAGCCAGAATTTGATCAGATTTACAACGAACTAAAAATCTCTCATGAACTTCAATTATTGAACAAAGGAATGCATAGCCAGATCTGAAAGTTCTGGATAAGATGGAGACCAGAGGAGTATAACATATCGAATTATTCAAAATATCTCAAAACAAGGTTAATATAAAACATGAGACAAATGGTAATGGGCCACCAAACTTCTTGTAATATCTAACCAAACAACAAGCCCAAACTTCAAGCCCATCCAGCCCATCAACATCTCTGGTCTAATTTGTCCAAATAACTCACATGCATAATAACACATATATATTAGCAAAGATCTAAAATAACAAAATACAAGCAAATATTGAATTGTAACAATATGTGACCAATATCACATATTTTAACAGAGCTTCGGCTGCAACAGCAGGAGCTATAACTGAGTCAGCCGAAGCACGACTTGACAACACAAATGCAACATATTAATAAATAAATAAAACTCTTTTTGATTTTTTTAACGAAACAAAAGATGGAGATAAAAAACCTAAATAAATTACAATGGATAAATTCAGAACACCTCCACGAGTAGGGAAAATAAACTAAATATATAAGAGGAAAAAAAGATATAACTAAAGATCAAAAAATTGTTCAAAAAACTAGTTCCCCGTAGGGTAAAAAAGGAAGAATAAAGATTAGTTAAGACAACCTTAAAAATCTAGTCTTGTAAGTATGCTCATAACCGAATAGAAAGAACTATGCCGAGGGCGCGTCCGGATACGGATGACAACGATCTTTTGATATGATACTCAGAAAATTGAACCGACTCACGATGGTGTTGTTTACTTTGGCCCGTAGGCGTGTAAATAAAATAGAACGAGACTAAAAAAAGTAGGCAGTGAGCGTCGCAGAGAAGACCGTAGTCCGGAGCGGTGTCGGTAGATCGTAATCTACGGCGGCTAATAAAATAAAAGGCAACGGGTAGACCGTAGTCAACTGTATATGTGTGTACAAATGTCCCCGAGGCAGGAAGAAGGAAAAGAACAGAACATAACCCTAAGACTTTGATACCATGTATAATAATAAAAATTCCGTTTGATGTAATGTATTATTGATTAACTATTTATAGGTGTACAATAAGATAAATACAAAAAATATAATCAAATACAATATCTACTTATGGTAATTCTATAATTAAATTCAACAATATATTTTTCTACAATATTCTTTTACTGTATAGACGTTAGAAACTAGTTAGAAAATAATAGTAATTTACTTTCTGTTTCCTATTTTGGAAATTACCTTCTGTTTCATGTGTTCCAAGTAGTCTTTCTAGCGAATTCACTTGTTTTTCTATTTTATTCTGTAGATAATACTACAACAGCTATTAAGTTGGATGACGAATTTCAATACTAGAAGTTCCTTAATAACCACACGTTTGGAGATATCAGAAAACGCTTTCACAAATAAAATATATCGTGTTTTTCAACCGGTTTACACTCTAAGCGATTCTAGTCCGATCAGATCAAGTTCCAGCGGTTTAGATTATTTCTTTGAAACCAGCTTTGATTTCAGCTGATCAAATCTGAACACAATCCGGTTTGTCCAATATCTGGTTTATGCACCTTAGTTTCAGCAATAAAAATTGGGCTAACGTGATGGTTACACTTACATATACATACGGTCTTAAATTTAATTTAATAAATGATTTCTCTTTTCTCTCCAGACGAATCATGTCTCATTTGTAAAAAAAACTTGTTTGGATATATTTGATAAGCATTCTCTCCACTATAAGGAATTGTCGGGATTCAAGTATCGTCACGACCGGGTTAGAGATGTTTTATGGGATGTGGTCAGGCGTGCCGGGATCTCAACCAAGAAAGAGGCACCCGCTAACTTTCTGACTGATCTGCGAGAGGGAAGATCTACCCTGCGTCCTGCGGACGTTCTTGTGTTTGGCTGGGCAGGGGGTAAGCATGTGTGTGTCGACTCACTGGGGTGTCCCCGTTGGTGGGGCTGAGAGACAGTGGATTCGATACGGGACAGGCGGTTTTGAGGGCGGAATCTAGGAAGGTTGCTAAGCATGAGGCAGTGTGTTTGGAGAATCAACACGTGTTCATTCCATTTGTTTTCGACACATTTGGATCCCTAGCTCCCGAGGCGGTTCGCTTTTTGGAGCGGGTGCAGAAGGTGGTTCACAGTGACTCACAGAGCCCGAGGAACCAAGGATTTATATTTAGTAGAATAGGCTTTGCGATTCACAAAGAGATAGCGGCGCAGCTTGTTGCTCGCTTATCCATTATCCAGACATAGCTTGGTTGGTGTTTATATATGTAAGAATAACTTATTTTGAAAAAGAAATCACGAATGTATGATATCACAGTTATAGGAGCAGGAAATAGACTAGTGCTTTTAAAAAGGTCTATCTTTTCGGCTGTGGCACTTGCCTCCCATTTAATTTTGAAAGCGTGATATCGACCTAAAATAAATAAATTAATATAATATAATATAAGGTACCGCTTTCATTGAATGAAATACATTTTACGTTAGTTATCTTTTTGGTCAAAGCAAATAAATGTATATATAAATTACACACGAAAATAATCCAGGTCTAAAATGTTATATATAGCCTTTTCAACATATGGATCATGCTTGTGTTGATAAGTTTAACTAATTTAATCAAGCACGTCAACCTTTTATTCTGTTAACCAATTTTTACAAATCACCAACCCAAGTATAATGTTTACAAGTTGATTAACACATGCTAACTGTTTTGACATTTTGATATGTGGGTTACACAGGCCGTGTGCTCGGGTTATGCGAATTTAAATGTGTGCAAGTTGTAGCAAATGTTTCTAACATATAAAAATACGAGGTTCGTTTGAGTTAAACAATGCAACCGTCAGCTCCCAACCCCTACAAAATAATAGACACCATCAATGTAAATTATCCAACGTTTAGACATTTAATCCATTTAAGATACACGTATGACAATGACACGTGTGAAAAAAGAGGTTTGAACTTAACACTTTCGATAGAATTAAATTAAATGTCCACAATGTCTTGGTATCAATCACGCCACCAAATCTAACACCAACCGTCTAATAAATGACCTCACCTATACACTTTATAGTTATCAACTATCATAACTCACGAAAGGTATCCAAACCGATTTCATACGCTTCTTGTTCACATCTTACCATTACTTTATCATGCATTTCTTTTATATTGTGTATAAATATTTTAGGAAATAACTTGTCACTTAAAAAAAACAACTAAAGTTTACATTAAATATATCCGACCCATCATAACTAACGATCCTCTTCAACCTTGTATCTTTTGTCGAGATAATACTATGGAAAAATGAACTTTATTAATTTAAACTATGACTCATTGGTCGATAATAATTCATATTATGACTTTGATTACCGACACTGCGAACTTTCAATGTTATTAACAATCCTAGTAACATAATCAACATAGATTTATATCTAATTCCAATTAGATTTCACTCACAAGAATTACTATTCAGTAAATGGGGAGCCGTATGGGCAAAATCAATAGGAAATCAAATATAACAATAACAACACCATACAAGTAAATCTGACAAACAGTGGCGGAGCTACTATGGTGGTACAGGGGTCGGTCAATCTCTGTGAGAAAATTATTTTTAGTGTTATATATATATGTTAAAATTTCTACTGACTTCTGTAAAATTTTGACACCGACCCCTGTAAGACTTATAAGAACGTAAAATGAAAAGAAAAGAACATATTGAATTTAGACACCTGACAATTTTTCGATGACGTGTAGATTATGCCGGAAGTGTGGTGAGAGTGTAGGTTAAGAGCTGGAAGAAAATATGAAAATTTTATGTGAGTATTAAATTTTTTAAGAGGTGTAGCCTTAAAGTAATTATGTTAGGGTGTAGAGTGTAAGATTATATATTTAAAATTTATAGTTATTTTTCTTCTATTTTAATTAATATAGATTGATA
Source organism: Bidens hawaiensis (assembly GCF_021521415.1). Classification (NCBI taxonomy): domain Eukaryota; kingdom Viridiplantae; phylum Streptophyta; class Magnoliopsida; order Asterales; family Asteraceae; genus Bidens; species Bidens hawaiensis. The sequence goes on from NW_027492285.1 coordinate 5,196, forward strand.
TACAAACTTTTAGTTTCTTCATTGATGAATTTAATTTATTTCTTTTTTTGTAGTAGATGATAATTTATTTTAATATTGTTTATAGAACAAAAGGTGACATTAATATATTATGTGACCCACATCCAAACTGAAAAATTTATTGTATTTTTAATAATGTTTCATAGTTTTTTTTTGTTATGTAATATTTTGTATAAATATCGTTTTCTTTTATATGATCACATCCGATTTTACCTGACCAGAACAACCGAATTAGACTGCAAAAAAACTTAATATAACGATTTAACCTGACCTGACCACGAATAACCGAAATAAAATTTCCGTTACCGATAGTCAACTACTTACGACCCAAAATATCCGTGACCCCTGTAAGAAAATTTTCTAGGTCTGTCACTGCCGACAAATAGCAAAAGTTAAGGAAATCAAATATAAATCGATTGTAAATATATGATGATTATGCCGTTGGAACTCTTATTAGCAATGAAGGTGAAATTAGAACTATCCGGAGTTTTTTCCCAAATTAATGTTGGTAGAAAAATTATTTATCATTTTTGTGTTGATTAAAAAGTATTTACCAAACCAATGTTTTTTATTTATTTTGTATGAACATTTTACTTTTACATTAACATATTAGAGTTTATATAACCTTCTTTTTATTAAGTTCATAAATTCTGTATTTATATCATATTTTTTTTAATGTTTTTTCCTATCGATCCATAACCATCTTTTTTTTTTCACTTGACTTTTTTATAACTATTTTAGTGATGAATCTTTTCTTTTTATTTCTTCTTTTAGTTGGGTTCTCATCTTTTTTTAAATCGTCATTTACGAATTTGGTTTCAACTTTTTTTTGTTTTTTTTTTTGTGTTTTTAGGGTAAAGTTAAAATATAAAGAGAGACAAAAATAATAAGTATGAGAAGGATTTGTGACCAAACAACCATAAAAATAAATTCAAAAAAGTTAATAACTCAAAATATAAATAAAAAAACGAAAAAAATTAAATAACTAAAATGTTTCCGCCATAATTTCCGTTAAAAAAATAAATAAATAAATAATTCTAAAAAACTAAAAAAAATGACGAAAAGACACAATGGCGAGATCAAAAAAACACAATGACGAAAATGAACAATACACAATTATAACTAAAAAAAGACACAATAGATCGCAAAATATAACACAATGCCGAATAAAATATAGGGATATTAGTTCTAAATACTTTCAACTTTAACCCATTGGTAGATATCACTCCCAATTTACGAAATGTTCTCCAACACTCACAACTTTTAACATATTTTCTTCAGGCACTCCCGGGGTAACGAGACACTAACTTCGTTAGTGTTTGGGTAAAAAATGTCATTTTCAAAATTCAAGGATTAAAATCAAAACTTTGTTAATTATATATTCCTACATCCCTTTCCACCCAACCACCACCTTTCTTCCCTGCCGACAACCACCACCGCCACAGACAACTACCAACCACCACCGCCTTCCATCTATCTCTCTCTTTCTCCTTCTCCTTCTCAAAGAACTCAGAGCTTCATCGATTTGGCTTTCCTTTAAAACAATAATTGTGAGTTGAAGCCCTAATTCGCTTCCGATTTATTTCAGACGAAAGATGAAGCCGGAGATACGGGCTTCATATGCAGACTCCACCGCCCCTGTTTTGCCTCCTCAATCAACACCGTGCACTTCTTCGTCTGCATACATGAAGATGAAATCCCAGTCGGTGTTGATGCTATATCTTTTGGTCTTCCTTTGATTTTACGGTCTGAATTACAACTAACCCTAATTCGTATATGTTTCCTTAATCAACTGTGTTTTCTTTTGATTGTTGTAACACCCCAGCTTTAGCGGAATACGCCCGGGTGTGACGTACAGATTGCCCAAAACACATGTGACACTATTAAGTGACAATAATATCATTAATTCATTCAAATCCCAAGTACACAAGTCCATGTAACGAATTGTAGTTTGTAATAATAAATAACCGAAATTTAATCGTTGATAGGATATATATGCTACCCCCAAAATAGTAAAAAGGGTAAAAATGGGGTGTGAGAAACTCACCTTTGAATTGGGATGACAAACTTGAAAATGAAACGAAAGCGCGTTATATGAAACCGAACGATTGAATCTCACGAGCTAAAATAATAAAAACACAAGAATTACTAACTACTTTTATGGAAAATAAAGGGTTGGTTTTAAGGTTCATGCATTATTATTTATAAGTATTTTGTTACACATTTTTAAGTGTATTACAGAGCTAAGGGTCTCTCTGGAAGTCACCTCTTTATCCCGTTGGATAGAGGTACGGTGTGCCTACATCCACCCTCCCCAAACCCTACTTATAGCTTTGCTATTGGTGGGACTTAACTGGGTATGATTGATTGATCAATTGATTGATTTTTAAGTGTATTAATATTTAAGTTGACGGGTTTTTTTCATGAATTATTATTATAATATTCAATGTTGCAAAAGTCCCTAGGCGGACCCTAGGCGGCCGACTGGGGAGTTGGGTGCACTCGGAGTACTCGGGCAGTACTCGGAGAGTACTCGGACATGGTAAATATAAAGAAAATTAATTTTTGTATATTTTATATATGTCAAATACCATAAGTTTACTAATGTTTATAACAAAATATGTGAATATCAGTATAAATAAGAGAAATACATTTTTAAATAATAAATTATTCTAAAATTACTAATCATTAATTAATAAAATAATATTTGTACTTTAATATTATTTAAATACGAATTATGTTTTACTTTTTTGAGTCAAAATCGGCCCAAGTTCACCTTTAAGATGTGGTTTTGGTTCAGGTTGACCACATTTGACCGATTTTTAGTATCTAGGCGGATTTACAGAAACTCGTCTCGGTGACATACCTTGTAGCGAGTACTCGGCCTTGTAATCCTACTTTTACAACATTGATAATATTACTTATAAGTTGAATATTAGATTTAATTCATATTTACGGAATTTATCGTTGACGCGTTAGAATTTAAATAGTTACAACGTTATATATATATATATATATATATATATATATATATATATATATATATATATATATATATATTATCTACTTAATTATTTAACGAGTGGTTTGGTTTGTAGTAGTTGATTCTTGAACGGAAATTGTTAACGAGAATCAAAACATCTTTTATTTAACTATAAAACTAATTTTATTTATTTTGTATGATTTATAAATATATATTTAATTTATTAAAACTAATAAAAAAATAGTTTTCAAAAATATAAAACAGGTTTGCTGTGACCCGGGTTCGAACCCGGGTCTCCATGTCCACAACAAACATAAACAACCACTGGACCAACCAATTTTTGCTCTAAACAAATGGAAAATAATTAATTATAAACAGAAACCCACTTCATCTTCTACACCAAAACCCTAGGTTCTCAATTCTCCATATTCGTTTCATGTTTGATAGATATAGGTTAGGGGTTTTGTTTATCAGGTCTAAAAAATGAAAACCCACCTATCAATTACCTCTATTGATGCCGGAAAGTGGGTGAACGATGAGTTGGCCGGAATGTTTCTTGGACGAACGATTCAGAGATATTAACAAGTTTGTTTGTGTAAAAATATGTTTGTAGCACGTTTAAAAGAGATTATGGATGCTATATATAGTTGTAATTGTTACGTTGGATGATTAATTCGAGTTATTGAAATGTCAATTATTATCCGACGGTTTAGGAACTGAAATCCGAACGTTGGGGTGTTAATATGCGTAAATGGGTCTTGATTAGGTGTTAAGATGATGGAGAAACGAGTTTATATCATTAAAATTGGGTTAATATGGCGTTTTGAAGTGGTTTTGATGGTCACTAGAAGTTTTCTGTCATCGCCGGAATTTGGGTTGCCAGAAAAACGTGGAATGGAGGGCAGGGGCGGCTGGGTTGGGTATTATTATTATTATTATATTATATTTTAAATACAAATGTTACGCTTTAAGCCCCTCAACTCCTTAAATACACACACACTGTTTTTAAGCTTAATTAATCTTCAACCCTTAACTTTATAATTATGCATAATTGATTTAAACTTGTTATATTTTTAATATCCTTAGATTTTTTACGTTTTATATATGTATAGATTTAAAGTTTGATTATTTTATAGACTTTTATAGCTCGGAGATTCGTTAATTGAATTAAACAAATAGAAAAATGAACGAATAATAACTATAAATCATCGTAGTTAATATTAAGTGATAAATAACATATACGAATTTATTGAAACGACACAACGGGTTGGTTTGACGAATACAAATACAAATACGAATACGAATAAAAATTGACAGATGTCACAATTGTGTTTAATAGATATAGCATACAGGTAATTTTTGTTAGTATAGTATAGTATAGTATATTTTATTTACTACTACCTTTTATTCCTGACCCGACTATACCCGTTTTAATCTGGTAGAAAACACAGTTATTCGTCCACACAGAAACCGAAACAATTTGCTTGATTCAGGACAAGACTAAAATAAAATTAACATTTTGAACCGGTATGAAAATGCATATGGGTCTATTACAAACACTAAATAAGAGGGGTGATTGATGGTTGTCAATGGCGGTGGTGGTTGGTGGCTATCAATGGCGGTGGTGGTTGTCGGTAGGAAAGAAAGGGCAGGGAATAGAGGTGGTGGTTGGGAGGAGAGGGGTGTTGTAATATATAATTAACAAAATTTTGTTTTTAATCCTTGAACTTTGAAAAATGACATTTTTTACCCCAAACACTAACACAGTTAGTGTTTCGTTACCTCGGGAGTGCCAGAAGAAAATATGTTAAAAGTTGGTAGTGTTGGGGAACATTTCGTAAGTTGGGAGTGATATCTACAAATGGGTCAAAGTTAAGAGTATTTAAAACCAATATCCCCAAAATATAATACAATGTTGAATAATATAACACAATATAAAGAAAAAAGACACAATGTCAAGGAAAAAAGACACAATCAATGACGAAAATAAACACATAACACAATGATAAACAAAAAGACACGACTTTTTTCACTTACTTTTGTGTTTTTATTTATTTTATTTTTTTTATGAAAATGAGATAGGCGGTGGAAACATTTTTGTGTTTTTACATTTTTCGTTTTTTATTAAATTTTGAGTTATGAATTTTTTATTTATTTTATTAAAATTTTTTTTGAGGGGTTTTTTTGTGTGGCTAGAAATCCTTTTCATTTTTGTTTCTTTTTGTAAAATAACTTGACCCTTTTTTTAATCACTTAACTCTTTGTGTTTACTTGGTTATGAATTTTTATCCGATCAATCCAATATCGTCATTTTACGAGTTTTGTTTTTTGAATTTAGTTCTGATATCTTAACGAACCAAGTGGATATCAACTGAATTCATGTCGAATACTTGCCGCAGTACTCAAGCTCTGCCAATATTTGGGTTTGACCGATTTTTAATAAAATGAACATACTTAAAACATAAAAAATGGGTAAATCTCAGCGTTGTTAAAATCCAAGCTTTGACATTACTTTAGTTGGTATCTGGTAGGTTCCTTATGGTATCAGAACTAAACCCACAAATTAAATTCTCAAAATGAGCATATTTAAAACAAAAAAACAACAAAAAAAATCGGTAAAACCCGAGCGTTGATAGAACCCAAACGTTGCGGCGATTATTTGACGTAAATTCGGTTGGTATTTGTTATGATCGTTACAATACCATAACAAAACCTAAAAAACAAATTCGTAAAATGAACATATTCAAAACAAAAAAAATCGGTAAAACCCATACGTTGGTAAAACCCAAATGTTGCAGCGATTGTTCGACGGGAACTCAAGTCTGTATTAGTTATACTCGTTATGGTACCAAAACTGTACTAAAAAAACACATTCGTAAAATAAATATATTATAAAATCCAAATTTCTATATAAAAATTTGTGACATTCGTCAAATTTCGGGTCACTTTTGTATTTGTTTTATAATGTAAACCGACCCGTTTTGTTATCCGAAACCTTCATAATAATCAAAATGATGGATTTTATGTTACGATGTTGTTTTATTCTTGGCGAGTCTCAAAAACACCCTTTTCGGTCCCTATAATGCCTTTAAAACGACTTAAAACGAACTTCAGGGGCTTAATTGTCAATTATCAAAAGCAGGAACCAAATTCCCCCTAGGAGCGCCACGCCGTGCGACCAGCCCTTTCTCTGTGGCCGTGCAGCGCCTAGGCAGGTCTGCTGCATGTTTGTTTGTTGTTTATGCTTTACATCCTTTTATCCAAATCCGATTTTTATACATTAGACTTCATGCATAACCCTTTCAATCTTATCCTATATATACAAGACCCTCTTCTCCATTAATCCCTGCTCATACTTCATTTTCTCTCTCAAATTCAAAGGTTTTAAAGGTTGTTTTTATTGTTCTTGGAAGTTTGACTTTCAAAAGTCAAACTAATCATAGTATTTCATTTTAATCAACTTGTTAGCTCTTATTAATAGTTGAAGATGGTTATACAATATATATATAATATACAACCCTTGTTACCTTTGGTAGTCACTTCCCCGGTCTCGGTCGGTGGAGTGTCGGGCCTCGTAAGGCAAGGCTTCATGAAGGACTCACGTGGTCCTTGATATATATATATATATATATATATATATATATATATATATATATATATTATATATACTTGTTTATGCTTACTAACCATGCTTAACTTCTGCTCATTTTAGTTTGTACATCATATTTATGAGTTCCATGGTTATGGGTTTGTAAAGACGAGCCTCGGTTTAACCGTAAATAGCTCTAAACCTTAAACCGAACTTTGTTTACTAGTTTTGTTAAATAATTGTATAAACATGATTTATGTTAGATTTAAGTTTCTAAAATCATTTTTATGAGTTCCATGGTTATAGGTTTGTAGAATCTAACTTCGGTCTTAACCCAAAACAAGATCCGAACCGAAAACCGAACTTTCGTTTAAAGACTTTATTGTTGACTTTTTGAATGTAAAACTTAAGTATCATTATTTATAAATTATTATTCAAGTTCTTTGATGTTTGGGCATGTGGTAACCACTCTTGATCTTATTCGGAGCTGGAAACCGAACCAAACCAAACTAAACCGATTTCACTCGCTTAAGACACACAAGTGTGTTTCTAGCTATCAAGACTTGTATATTTTAAAATTATTTTATAAACTGATTTTAATTATTTTCTTAAAGTACTTGGAATATTGAATCCAACTTGATCTTATAACAAAGTTTGGACCAACAAAACCGAACACCCGCTTAAAGGAGGTTTTTAGTTCTAAAACAATAGAACTACATACTTGATTAAGTCTTATTAAATTTTATTGAGTTATCTCATAACATTCATTATTTTGGAAAGTTGACTTTGGGCTTTGCCAATTACCAAGACCTGAACCAACAACCCGAACACTCGTTAAAACCGGTTTTAGTATTTATATTATAAACGGACTTGCATTCTTGCATTTTTACCCACCTTATTACTTAACATACGTTGAGTAAAATTAAGGGCTAGATACTTAACCCGGTTTCGAGCAAACTTATATTTTTAAAGGACTATTATTATAATTTCTTAATATTTGCATTTTAAACCTTATACTTTAAATTGTTTGCACTTCTTATCATATATTTTATTTAAAGACTTTCTAGACAACCTTTCTAATCCAAGACTTCCTTTCATCTAGGCTTTGCTTGTTAAACCTCATCCTTCCGGTTACTCGTCATTTTACCAATCAAGTTTATTACTTGAATGTGAGTAATTTCATCCCTTGTTTTTCGTCTTTCTTTTTGGGGGTGATATTGCATAACTATTCAAACTAAATGTTTAATACTTGAGTCTTAAACCACAAACTTTATTATATACTTTACTTAAATAAATGCTCAATTTGGTGTTATATGCTTACATGCTTAAATGCTAACGTGTTTACCGCTTTTGGTTGGTTGATTCATAAATCCCAGTATATTTGGCATCCCCTTATAGAAATGTGTCGTTAATGTATTCTTATTAACGATTTCATATCAATCCGAGTCTATTTGGCATCCCATTATAGCAAGGTGTCGTTAATGTATTCTTATTAACGATTTCATTATCTAAATTGTTGCTATTATTTATTGTTTTGTATACAAGTTGTGGAATTTCCTATTATATACTTATTGTTCAAAACTATAAAATTGCTCACCAACCTTTGTGTTGACAAATTCTATTTTATGCAATGTTACATGTTTGACTTTAGGTTGATTTGAGGACTTGAAGGAAAACGTTATCAAGACTATTAGGATATTAGCAAAATGAACAATATATTATTTGCTATGATTGATTTCGGTTATTGTATGAACAAGTTATGTGAATTTTTATGATTTTATGAATTTAAATGAGTTGCTTAAATATTGTCACTTTAAATAGTGTCTTGTGTTCTTGGACAATCCGTTGCACCCCGGCATGTTGCGCCGCCTTTGGTCGGGATGTGACAAAATTAATTAAGAAATGAAAACAAAAGAAAATTTTATATATGACTTAGTAAAATAAGGATGACTGAGAAAAAAATAATGTAAAACATACGATATTGAATTAATAGCATAAAATATATAAACATATGATATGAAAATTGATAACTGATGAACTAAATAGGAAAAATTAAAAACACTAATATGTTAATTTAAAAGTAAAAGATAAACATAAAATTATTGAAAACACTAGTTTGTTAAATACTTTTTAATCAACATCAAAGTAATAAATTATTTTTCTATCAACACTAGTTTAAAAAAACCTTAAATTATCGGTGGCCAAATTCTTAAACAGGCAACCTCATTGTTTTATACTGTTGATTGGCTGTCGAGTGAATGATCTTCAATTTACTAACTATTATATGTTTATTAATATAGGATGAGAATCGTGACACAATCTTTTCATATGTCTTTATTTGAGCGTAGTCAAATTATTCTACCATATTAATTTTTTGATCTAGAAAACACTTAAAATTGAAAACAATAATTTATTCTTACAGAACCTGATAATTTAAGGGTGCTTGTATTCGAGACACTAGCCCCACTTACCCAAACACAGTTTATATGAGTCATAGCCATATAAGATTTGCATTATTTTTCCATGCATGTCAACGTATCAGAGATGTTAGATATGTCATTCGCTGGATTCTTATATAACTTGTATAAGGTTATACGTATATAAGACTCGTATTTTTATATAACGTGTATAGAATCATATGACTCGTATGAAGACCAATTGGTTGCTAGCCGTACAATATTTTACTTAGCTCACATGACCATAATTATTTTACACGATATAATCCGATAGTTACTTGATACGATATAGTATTATGCATATTATTTGGCACAATACAAGATCTCGTAATTATTTGACTTAACACAATATTCCTTCCCAATATTTTTGTTAGTGCACGGTTTTGTCGTCTCGGTTCTTTGTAATCGTTTATGTAATTTATTATTATGTTAATGTAAAAGGGCATTTTAGTAATTAAGACCCATACGTTATATTATGGATCATTCGTTAAGGATGTTTAACGAATGTGACAGTTCGTTGTTATTTATGGTTCATTCATTAAGGATGTTTAACGAATGAACCTTAATCGTTATAGTTATATGTCAATTCGTTAAGGATGTTTAACGAATGGACCTTAGTCGTTAGTTATTGTATCAATTCGTCATGGAATGCTGACGAATGAGGTATAGCGAATGAGTCATTCGCTATTCCATTTTGGTAACTTATGTAAGGAAGACAAATAGAGGCAATTCGTTATAGGATGTGTAACGAATGACAACTCGTCTTCTATATAAAGGCTGTTATGCCTCACATAATTCAAGTGTTCTCAAAGTAATTTCTCGCATACTATTACTCTGCCCATTTGTCCTCTCAAAAATTCTATTAATATTATTAAGCTATACAAATCATATAACATATATCACATAACTAGATCCTCGGGTTAATCAATATGACGGACTCTATTGATTGATGCTCTAATTAGTGTTCAACAAGTGGTATCAGAGCTAATCCAGGGTTAGATTACGTTTGTGATTAAGGTATTCATTATGAATTAAGGTTTATTGATAGTATAATTGTTTAATTAAAGTCCGAGTTTTGGTTTTTCAATTTTCATTCAATTAGTCAAATGGAATGATAATTGGAAGTTGATTTGATTGTGTTTGGATTCGGATTTGATAGTGTAAAGGTTATTTGTACTAGATTGGATGATTGTTTGAGTTTGGTATGGATTAGTGGTGATTTTGGTTTCTGTATTGAACAGGGCATTCTGTTTGTTAAGTTATTGTAGGTTCCCAGCCGGATCTACCCAGGAGTATCTCGTAACACGAGGGTGCGGAATCCCCACGTAATACGATACGAGCGTAAGATATATAATACGTTGAGACGATACACAAACACACGTTACAATACTAATAAACATGTTGTATTGCAACTCTTCAACACGTGATCTCGAATATCACTTACACGTACTGCCCAAAAAAAATTTTTCTAAACAAGCCGAAGTTAGGCATATATAGGCCTCGACAACTTCGCCTAACAGACTAGGCGAAGTTGTCTTAACTTCGCTTGTCCACAAGTTCGCTTACATCAGGCGAACTTGTGTGACACCATATCTAAAACCAAAACAACCAATCTAACACGATTTCAGACACATACAAAACACTAGATACTGAACTATCGACATTATGAACCAACAGACTCCCCCTTGGTAGTAGCTTCATATCTCTATCTTCATTCACGTGTCTAGTAATCCCCAAAATCTCGTGTTACCCATCTTCAAGCATGAACGCCCTCTCTAACACAAACAGAGACCACTCTCTGGTACTTCTTGGCTTCATCTTTCCATGCAGGAATATAAAATATCTTCTTATCGTTTAGCACCTGCAAGTCAGCTTGAGACAAGTTTACCAAGTGCATGGGATCATACACTCTCAGAACTTCTTGTTCATCTTCATCTTCCATAACCGCTTCAGCTGTTTGACTATCAACATACCACCACTTTAGATTCTTTAAAAACATCCTTGGGCATTGTCTTCATCGGCACTTCTTCCAAACACCGAACCGGCTTATATTTCATCACCATCCAAGGTTTGCCATCAGCTCGCATTCCTCTTTTCTTATCTTCAACTAGCTTCCCTTTCTGCGGCTTTAACAACTCCAACTTCTTCTCTTCTCACACTTTCTTTCCACACAATTTTCCCCAATAATTCTGGCCATATTATCATCACTTCTATTAATCAACCCCAATTTAGCCAAATCCTTCACCTCACACTCAGGCAAGGTATTGAGAGATCTCAACATCCTCTTAAAGTACTGAATCCCATCAAAGCGTTTCATCACAAATAACCTCAACTGCTCATCATACAGCCAGCAAATAATACCCTTCTTCGACTCAGCATACCCTTTGATATTGTAACTCTTTTTGAACATTGTCGGAACCCGCTGGCTTCTTTGTCTTAACAAACCACTGAGCGTAGCCTTCTTTCCATCTCGGCTGTTCTTCCCACTCAGACTCATCTGACACATCCATATCTTGACTCACATTACTTTTGTCAACGTCTGGAATATCATGTTCTACACTGTCATCCACAATCTCTCCCTCTTCAATCTCACTATCAATCACAATCTGTTCTCCTATCTTTTCTATCTCCTCAACAGGTAACACATCATCATCACCCACAACATCATCATCCAACATTTCTTCATCATCCACAACCACAACATCATCACCACCTGATCCACCTGTTGTACCAGTTGACTCCCCCCTGAGATGTGGAAGTCCCAAGAGTTTGTTCAGTTCTTGGCAACTCACCACCTGCACCTTTCGATGCATTGGGATCATCGTCTCTATCATGACTCTTCTTTGTTCTCAACTCGTCGCCCTTGCAGCTCGTCTCCCCCTGAGATGCT